>NW_026068275.1:282560-319632 GCF_014885135.2 Alexandromys fortis | reverse complement strand
TACATCAAAGGCTGGCTATAAAGATATACGTGGAGCTGGAGAGATGACTCAGTGGCTAAAAGCACTTGTTGCTCTCGCAGAGGACCTGGGTTCCTGGAACCCACATCCTGCAGTTCACAAACGCCTATAACCCCAGTTCCAGAGGATCCTCTTCTGGCTTCCACGGGGCACCTGCATGCAGGTAACGCACACACATTAAAAAAAAAAAAAAAAAAAAAAAAGAGTTCGAGGCCTTGTCGCAAAAATCAAGAAGCAGATGGAAAATTCACCAACTTAATGAGTAGCATTAGTCTTTTCTTTTCCTTCCTACAATTTTTTTGGCACAGTTTCAAACTTTTTGTTTCCGATCTCGGAACCTAGCCAGTCGGTAAAGAGAACACAGCAAGAAACTCGTGAAAAGAACCTTCCTTTGGCAAGCCACTGCGTACAAGCCCAGGTAAGGTCCGCATTGGCCCCGCCCCCACGCTTGAGACCCCGCCCCCAGGACAGAGGCCTGGTCCTGGACACGCCCTTCCCTGGCTACTCACGTTGAAGGCCGGCAGCTGCCCTTCCGGCGCGCGGTGTAACTCGCGGACAAGCTCCATAGCCTTTTCGCAGAACATGACCGACGCTCCCGAGTCCCGCGGTCCTGTCAACTGCCAAGTCCAGTCACGCCAAACGGTCGCTGGGCTCTCGGCCGCGGCACTTCTATTGTTCAGAGCTCCAAAGCGCGCAGCCTCGCCTCCTCGCTTTGGCGCCAAACAGGTTTAGCCAATAGAAGTGCGCTGTCGGGTGAGGGTGGAGTTCCTAAGGCGGCCGAGAAGGGACAGTTGACCTCTTTGAGCAGCCGTACTGAGAGGCTGGGAAATGGAGGGGTTAAGAAGATTGTTTCTTTCCTGGAGAAGCCCGGGAAGTCAGTTGCTTCTAAGACACTAAGCTCTTTTCGATTGTTCGGCGAAGTAATGTGTACATTCTTCCCTTCTTTTTTATTTTTTCCATTTGAATTAGTTACCTTTAGGTTCCAAGGGCACCTTTAGGTTAAGAGGAAAAGACGAGAAACTAGTAAGGACGCAGTGTTTTGTTTTAGTTTGGCAGTGCCGGTTGTTTGACGTTAAAGGGAAACCATCTTTTATTGTGTACTTTCTGTGTAGTAGAGACTATGATGTGTACATCAGTTAATTCTCACAATTCCCGTAAGGGTTATTAGTATGCAGAACTGATAAGGAAACCTGAACGGTTAATTCACTAAAGGTCACACAACTCATAAAAATTAAAACCTACTTTCTATGTTTTGCACTTTCAGCTCTTTGATTTTAAAGAAGTTATTTCAAAATACTTGCGAACTGGAAAATGTCACAGATAACAGCAGTTCAAAGCTTTATACTGTGGGCCAATGCCTGAAGTCCCAGCACTTCTGGGGCTGAGGAAGGCAGATTCAGTCCAGGAATTCTAAAGGAGCCCATCTTTTTTTTATGTTTGTTTTTTGAGACAGGATTTCTCTATGTAACAACCCTGGCAGTCCTGGAACTTGTTCTGTAGACCAGGCTGGCCTCAAACTCACACAGATTCACCTGCCTCTACCTCCTACATGCTTGGAGTAAAGGTGTGTGCTACCAAGGCCTGGTAGGAGCCCACAAAAAAAAAAAAAAAAAAAAAGGAAGGAAGGAAGGAGAGAAAGAGAAGTTCAGTTAAAACATACTGTCTTGATTTGCCTTCTGTTGGTGTGATATGTTATGATCAAACTGGGAAGGAAAGGGTTAGTTTCGGTACACAGTTGTAGTCCACCAGGAAGGGAATTCAGGGCAGGGCTCAAGCAGATGCCTTGGAATAAGACTGCTCATTGACTTCTCATGGCATGCTCACCCTGCTTTACCCAGGACCACCAGCCTGGGATGATACTCCCCTCAGGGATCTGGGCCATTCCAAACCAATATGAAGTTCAGAAAATGCCCCGTAGATTGGCCAATCTGATTGAGGCAATTTTTCAAGAGTTCCTCCTCCTGGGCGGTGGTGGTGCACACCTTTAATCCTAGCACTCAGGGAGGCAGAGGCAGGTGTATCTCTGCGAGTTTGAGGCCAACCTGGTCCACAAAGGGTGTTCCAAGACAGGTGAGAAACCCTGTATTTCTGGGGAGGGGGGGTGAGGGTGGATTCTCTCTTCCTAGATGTGATTAGGTTTGTGTCAAACTGACAAAACCAATCGGCACATTTAACTACAAGATTATGGGAAATTTCCTAACCTTACATAATGCAAGATAAAAACCACATTATTAGTGTTTTTGTTTTAAGACAGGGTCTCCCTCTGTAGACCAGGCCCACCCCAAACTCACAGAGATCCACCTGTCTCTGTCTCCTGGATGTGTGCCAACTTGCCACACTATTTAGCTGATTTTTGAAAAGTGGTGTTAATTTCTTTTAAGATTTTATTTATTATGTATCTAGTGTTCTGCCTGCATGCCAGAAGATGGCTCCAGATCCCATTATAGATGATTGTGAGCCACCGTGTGGTTGCTGGGAATTGAACTCAGGACCTCTGGAAGAGCACCCAGTGTTCTTAACCTCTGAGCCATCACTCCAGTCCAGTGGTATAAATTTCTATAAATCAATAATGGAATTTTGTGGTGTTCTTTTGCAAATGTAGATCTCAGGATTGCTAGAGGAACTGGACAGTGTTGAGAGACATGTTTCAGAGTCAAGTGCTGAGACAAATTGCCCTTCAGGTGAAACTTTGGTCATTATTATTAATGCCACATACAAGTATGGTGGGGTTCTGAACTAAATAGAGGTCCTCCCTAAAAGATTTCAGAGGCATGTGGTCCAAAGCCAGAAGGCATAGGCATGAAAAGGAGCCAGCCTGTACTACATGCTGGCTGCTTGAATCTGTAACAGGAGGAGTGGGCTGCTTTTGTTCCGTCCTGCCTGGCTAGCTTACACCCGAAATAATCACAGAAACTGTATTCATTTAAACACTGCCTGGCCCATTATCTCTAGCCTCTTATTGGCTAATTCTCATATCTTAATTTAACCCATTTTCATTAATCTGTGTATTGCCACATAACTGTGGCTTACCAGCAAGATTCTAACCAGCATCCGTCCCAGGCAGGAGATCCATGGTGCTCTGCCTGACTCTGCTCTTCTTCCCGGCATTCAGTTCTGTCTACTCCGCCTACCTAAATTCTGCCCTATCAAAAGGTCAAGGCAGTTTTTTTTATTCAACCAATGAAAGCAACACATAAACAGAAGGAACTCCTACACCAAATCTCCGTTTCTGGGCCAACTGGGGAAGGAGGCAAGATTCTGCCTTTTGTGACTTCTGAGTCATAGCAGGGGCCTGTCATCTTCCTGTAGCTGATCCCGGAAGGAGGGAGGCTGCTGGAGTGTGGCCTGATCTGTGAGGCTACAGCTCCTGATCTAACAAGGACATACATTATCTGCAAAATGGGTATGGGAATGTCCCCACTTTAAATAGGAACTACCTGTCCAAGTGTTGTGGCTCATGCCTGTAATTCTGTCATCCCAGATGCTGAAGTAAGAACATTCCAGAGAGTTCCAGTCCTGTCTCAGAAAACAATAGATATGTAGGTAGGGAGGTAGATAGCTAAGTAAGTAGGGCTGTTCCTTTTTTCCCTGTTAGAGATACTTAGGTTAATGTGTACTAAACACCCAGCTATACTGCTGTAGGATTGTGTGTCACAGGCTGATAGTTGCAACCCTTCTTAGCCCTGCATCTTTTCAGTTTCAGCCAGGAGGCAAGTCCTTCATTGACCTTTAGACGTCTTCACTTTTAAAATGGGAACAGCGGCATACCTGTGCGCAGTCTTGATGATTCAATCTTCCCTTCAGTAAATATTTATGAAGTGTGTACAATGAGCCAAGCATTGGTCCAGATACTGAAGATAATGCAGTAGATACGGTCTTTTCTTGGAGTCTATCTCACAGGGTGGAAAACACCAATACAGATAGATATATCTATGTCAAGTATTTTGATGATCAGCACTAACAGGAATAAACCAAGGAAAGTGACCCCAGCAAAGATGAGAGGGTCTGACAGTTCTGTGTTAGTGTTCAGCAAACACAGTTCTCAGAGGGCAGGGAAGTAACTCTGTTGGTGTGGGCTTTAGGGAAGCAGAGCTTTGGGTTAACAAGAATCAAAATGCCCAGGTCTTAAAGAGGGTAGCATGAAGGACCAGCAAGGAGGCAGTGATCCTGGGAGCAGTTGGCGCCTGAGCGTGTGCCTGGAGCTCTGCCAGGTAGGCTCTGCCTCTTTTACTGAAGTGATTTCAGTGACATATTCAGACCTACTTAAAAAAGGAAATCCTGTGGCAGATGAGTGTTAGTCAGAAGGAAGAAAAACAGACATGAAGGCAAGAGACCCTTAGACCTCTAAAATAACCCAGAGTGGGAATTGGTAGAGACGATGGGAAGTGGTTAGATATAGAATTTTGAGTAGCGGCTGACACAAAATTTGATGACTGGTGTGGTGTGATGTTCTTAAGGAAAAATGAAGGGTAAGACTCCAAAAAGGACAAGGATGGAGTTCCCATTCCTCAGTAGGGAAAGACTATAGATAAAGATGGAGTAGTTAGTAGTCAGCAAAGCATAGACCTCTACAGAAGAGCCTTAGTTCCAGCAAAGCATAGACCTTTGCAGAAGAGCCTTAGTTCCAGGAAGGGTATGACCCAGAGATACAGTGGGGGCTTACCAGGGTGGTAGTGTATTAAACACCAGAAGGCCAGGAAATGAGGATCATATGGACAAAGTCTAGACCCCCACCCCATCCCCTCTTTCTGGATCCTCCCTCCAGTTCCCCCTTTTTTTTTCTGGACAATGGAACCCTGATCCTCAGGTACACTAAGGAAGTGCTACTGCTGAGCTATATCCAGCTCTTTTTATTTCTGTTATTTTGAGGCCCAGCGTCCACTAAATTGCCTGGTCAGCCTGCAACCTCCTGCTATCAACCTTTGTAATAACTTCAGGCATGTCCTACCAGATCTATCTGCTCTTTGTTTCTTTCTATAAAGATTTTATGATTGATAGGTAGAAAATTATTTTTTAAAGCATTTTATTTGCTTTTTGAATCTTCAAATCTATAGTACTGTTTTGTTGCTTTAAAGACTTTGGATATTAATTCACACAGTATGAACATAGGTTGTGATATAGCAAAATGGTCAAATTCTTGGGTAACTTCAAAATATCATTACAAAGTCAACATAACCCCTTACATTTCTAAATTCCTATTTAATCTTTATCAGTTGCCAAGTTTTCAAACTGATTGACACACGTGTTGAAATTAAAAAGTAAATTCGGAATAAGTAGTCTATGTATCTCTTGGTTGCAGGCCGTTAGTAAAATCAGTGCCACCATATCAAATAAAGCAAAAACTCTAAAAAGCTACATTCATGAAAGTGTGTTTTCCCTTTTTTCTGGTGGATTGAATCATTACTTAATTTCGGGTGTCATAGTACAAATTTATCTTTGAAATAGATTACCTGGCTTCCACCATTTCTAATCGTTTTTGTGAAGATCCAGATTTTAATAAGAGATTTCAAAGCATATGTAGACAGTTCATTTCCTTACATTCAGCCAAAGAACAAAAAGTAAATACAAACTTGTTTTAAAACAAACTAGTTACAAAAGAGTGTGCTTTTTTTTTTTTAAGGTAAAGCTTTTTGATGAGTATAACAAACCTTCAGAATATCTAAGGGTTCTCGCGTATTAGGGAAGTCAAAGGCCCCACAGAGGGAGTGGAGGGCGCCTATTTTGCCTTGCAAATAGAGCTAGTTCCCTCAAGGACCCCTTCTGGCTGTCGCACTCCCAGCGTCCTCACCATTTGGACCACTGAGATGGGGCATGCCGAGTTAATCAGCAGACGACACCTGGCACCTAAAGCAACTCAGCCTGAGAACCCAAACCGATCCCAAACCACAGCGTGAACGCGGCGAGACCCTTCAAGATCAGCCCTGCCCGGAAAATGACCCGCAGTTTGAGCTTCTTCTGCCCTTCTCCAAGATGGCTGTTGTTGGCGCTGGGGATGCTGGGCGCGCAGCCCGTGGACTGGAGGGGGAGGCGATGGGGGCGTGTTTGGAGGTGGGCGGAGCTGTGTGGAGGCTTGCTCTGATTGGCCGCGATAGCCGACCGGCCTCCGGCGCTGGTCCTTAGCGGGCGCCGCGGCCTGGGGCTGGGGATGTGACCGGCAGTGGGCACCCGGCTCCCGGCGGTGACGGCTGCGAGCGGCGGCGACTGCAGCCAGGGAGGCGCAGGCAGGCAGGCGAAGCCAGAGCACCGAGGACTGCCGGCCGACAGGGCCGCGGGATGAGGAAGAGGACCGAGCCCGTCACCTTGGAGCATGAGCGCTGCGCCGCCTCAGGCTCGTCCTCCTCCGGCTCGGCCGCCGCGGCGCTGGACGCCGACTGCCGCTTGAAGCAGAACCTGCGTCTGGCGGGCAAGGGGACGACAGAGCCGAGTAGCGGAGCCGACGCGGGCATGAAGCGGGCTCTGGGCAGGTGAGACGCGGCGCGGGTACTCATGGGCCCCTCACCTGGTGGGCAGGTAGTCCCAGGCCCCCACCTTGAGTGATCTGCTGTGGGAGCATCACAGCATCCCATCCTCCCGGCGTCCTCTTCGACCCTTCTTCAGACTTCCTCCTCTGGGCTGGCCCGCATGGGTCGTCCAGCCCCATTCTTTCTTCAGGCACCTGCCTCTGAATCGCTGCTTCTACCCTCGCTTCCCTGTTGTCCACCCCTACCCTACGGGCTTCTCACTAACCCAGCCAACATTCTGACATCGAGACCCTTAGCTTAGCCCGCAGGGATACTTAGGGACCGGGTCAGTAGTAGTCAGGAGTCCAGTAGTCCAGACTGGCCCTGGAAGAGTCTCCTGAGGAGTTAGGAAGGCCATGTGTAAGAAGAGGGCCGCGCAGGGTGGACCGCAGACCCCGCAAGTGTTGTTAGCCACTTCTCTGGCTTTGCCTTGACCTCAAACGGAGCTCAGTAGCAGCGCTCCCCTGTCTGGAAATTTACCGATGCTTGGTTCTTCCCTTCGGTTGTTCATCCCAGGTAACTATGTCAGAGCAGCGTTCGCCGACCCTGCTTCGAGGGTTAGGCCGTTTTGTAGTGTCTAAGGGAAAGGACGGATGCATTCATCCTCAGCTGTTGGAGGGAACTGGTGGTTGCCAGTGCAGGTGGCTGCAGGCACTTGAAACCTGCACAGTAATTGGTCATTGAGAATCACTTTGTATGGTTCTGAAGTCTTCTGGGGTTGGTCGATTAGTTAGTTTTGTATCCTCCCTTTGGGATGGAGAAGAGTTATGTAAAGCTGATTTCAAAATTGAAATAGCGTATTTCATAGGGATAGGTTTCTTTCCCTCTATGGTGGTTTCTTAATCTGACAATTTGCCAATTTGTAGATTATCTTTCTTGACAGTTCTGAAGTCTTGATAATTCATGACCAGAGATGTTGCTTTTCAATACTCCCGAGATAGGAATTGTAGCAGTCATTTCTTTTTACGTCAGTTGAACGTTCCTTACGTATATGTAAGACATTTACCAAAACAGAAAGGAAACCAGAGCTTGAAACTCTGTGGTAAAAGATCATGAACTTAAACATAGCAATCTCTTAAATCAGTGATTCTCAGTTTTGCGGAAGGGTCAGAACGGACTGATTTTGTTTTGTATGTGGGTAAATTAACGAGATTACCTGCCTGGTGAAGGCTCCTGCTCAGGCCTAATGACCTAAGATCCATCCTTGGGACTCCATGGTGGTAGGAGAGAACTGTCTCCTGAAAGCTGGCCTTTGACCTCCTTGCAGTCTACCTACATACATGCACAGAATAATAAATGTATTACATGTAATTAAAAATTAACTAGCAGGTGATCTTTTGTAAAACTGATATACTCTATTTTCTTTTAAGCTTACCTGCATTCGAAAATTCTTGATAGTTCAAATAAATAGAATTTTATTTATTTATATGCTTTTTAGATAACTTAGAAGTTCTTCCTTTGAGAAAAATCAAATTGCTATGCACAATAATGTTCAGGGGGCAGGACTATTGCCCTGACACCTTCCTTGTATTAAAAAGACCTGATTAGTACTGTGAGACAAAGAGACACATTCAAATGGTGCCCACATCCTCTGAATGAACAGAGGCTCTAGGAGAATAAAGCATAAGGAAGGAAGGCCAGATTGGAGTATTACTCCATAGCTTTCTTTCTGGTTGCCCCTACAAGACTTTCTGGTGCTTCTACACCCAGCCCAGCCCAGCCCAGCCCTGTTTACCCTATCACTTACCTGACCTTGCAGACTTGTTGACTTGCTTTACCTGTCTCCTCCCCCAACAAGAATGGAGCTGCAATTAGAGCAGGTTCTCTCCACCTCTGTATTCCAGTGGGAAAAAAAAAAAAAACTTGTTGAATGAATGAGTATCCATGGAATAAATTCCTAGAAGTGGAATTGCTGGGCCAAAGGATGTATCTGTAACTGACTGAAGAATTAGTACTGATTGTGACCTCCATTTTAAGTTGCCTGCACTTAAAACGGTGTATAATTACCACATTTTGACCTTGCCTGTTTCTTTGAACTCCATTCCTTGGGTACTTTCAGGTACACGAAAGTGAGGAAGACATAATGATTCATTATATCTGCACACACATTCTAAACTTTCACTGTTTAGCAGTATTGAATCATTTCACTTCTCTGCAGTTTTTTTTCAGGGTGGGGGGTGAGACTATTTTTAAGCAAATTTGATTGATTGGTTGGTTGGTTGGTTTTTTGAGACAAGGTTTCTCTGTGTAGCCCTGGCCATCTTGGAACTCGCTCTGTAGACCAGACTGGCCTTAAATGTAGAGATCCGCCTGCCTCTGCCTCCTGAGTGCTGGATTAAAGCGTGCGCTGCCACCACCCAGTTTGCAAATTTTTAAGTACCTGAACAAAAAAATTTATTTGCAATGATGTAGTAGTGATAGTACCAGATGTCAACTTTGAATAATGTCCAGTCTGTACTCAAATTTCTAAATTCTCAAAAATGTTCTCTTGATTATTGTATCTTAAAATTTTTTCTTTGCTCCCTACCTATCTACTTCTTTTATAAAATTCTATACATTCTTTTTATATTTTATTTTGTGTGTGTATGATATGTGTATGTGGAAGTGCATGTAAAGATCAGAAGACAATCATGGAATCTGTTTTCTCCTTCTCCCTGTCTGTGGGTTCTAGAGTCTAACTCAGTTCTCCAGGCTCAGATGACAATTGCCTTTACTGCATGAGTCATCTTCCTGGCCTCTCCTATACATTTTCAGTCTAATTAGTTGATTTTGTTGTTGTTGAAAATAGAATCCTTTATCATAGCATGTATTCTTATTGTATTAGTCATAACTAGTAACATTGTTTTTGATAGTTTTTTTTACAATTGATTCCCTTTGTTTTCTGAGTTTTTGCATGGTGGCTGCAAGTAGTAAGAATTTTGTCCTTTGTCTTCCAATGTTTATGTCACTTGTTTCTTTGTCTTTTCTAATTCATGGTATTTCTAGGAAAGCCAAGTACTGTTGATAATACTAGACATTTTTGACTAGTTCATGACTTTACTGACAGCCAAGTGCTATGAATGATACTTTAATTAGTTTATGACTTTACTGATAGCCAAGTACTGTTGAGACCCTGGGCACCTTGATTAGTTCATAAATTTACTGACATCCAAGTACTATGGGTGATACCAAGCACCTTCATGACTATATTGATGTTTTTGCCATTAAGTGTCATGCTAGTTATTTTGGTAAGGGGATTATTGGTGATGTTTTCTAATTAAAAAAATGATAGCTGGACATTTTTCTTTTTTCCTTTTTTCTTTTCTTTTTTTATTTTTATTTTTTTTGGTTTTTCAAAACAGGGTTTCTCAGTTGCTTTGGAGCCTGTCCTGGAATTAGCTCTTGTAGACCAGGCTAGCCTCAAACTCACAGAGATCCACCTGCCTCTGCCTCCCAAGTGCTGGGATTAAAGGCATGTGCCACCACCACCTGGCAGGTAGCTAGATTTTTTTTTTTAGTGCTGTTTTAGCATTTGTGGCAGGTTCATAGTGTTTTTCTTTTTACTATAACAGGTGATTTTCTTTTAGATTATAGAATCATTCCATTTTGGGGATAAGTATTAGAAGGTATGTTGATATTTAGAAATTGTACATCGTTATTCATAAGGCTTATCTATAATTTCCTTATTAATTTTTTTTTCAGTACTGGGATAATGAACAGTTTTTAAAAGAAAAAAGATTTATTGTATTTTTAATTACATGAGTGCAGGTGCCCAGGCCAGAGGCGTGGGATCCCCAATAGCTGGAGTTATAGGCAGTTATGAGCAACCTGACAAGGTGTTGGGAACTGATCTGAAAGATATGTACAAGCTTTTAACACGGAACCATCTCTCCAGTCCCCTTCTTTTTTTATTGTTGTCTCTATCAGTTGTTTCAGCGTTGTCTATAGCTTATTTAAAAGTTTTTTTTCTGGCCAAGCGTGGTGGCCTGTAGGGGTTGAGGCAGAGGAAGATGCTTGAGCCCAGGAGTTTTGGGTCAGCCTGGGCAACGGGACTGGGAGCAGGGCCATCTCTTCCTCTGAGTCAGTTTAAACTACTTTGTGTTGGAGCTCTAAGTAGCTCAGGCTGTTCTCTAATGCTCTGTGTAACCAAGGATGACCTTGAATTCTTGGCCCTCCTGCCTTAGCCTTCAAGTGCTGGGACTATAGGCCTCTGCCACCAGACCTGGCTCAATTTTAAATACTCTGAAAATTGTTTGTTTCTTTAAAATTTGTAGAATTGCCATGTAAAACTGCCTAAGTATGGAGCTCTTTCAGCATATAGCACATTAACTATTACAAATTGTTCTAGGTCAGCCGGGCGGTGGTGACGCACGCCTTTAATCCCAGTACTTGGGAGGCAGAGGCAGGTGGATCTCTGTGAGTTCGAGACCAGCCTGGTCTACAAGAGCTAGTTCCAGGACAGGCTCCAAAACCACAGAGAAACCCTGTCTCGAAAAACAAAAAACAAAACAAAACAAAAAAACCATTAAATTGTTCTAGGTCATCAGTGTTTAGACTTTGCTACTGTCTGGATTCACTTTTGCTGACTTACATGTTCATGGAAAATCATTAAATCATCTACTTAATTCAGCTTCCCTGCCTCTTTCTATCTGTGACTATTTTCCTCAAATTATTAAATGCTTCCTGCCCTCCCCTTGATTTAGACTAAATAATGATATACTTAATACAGATGTACACTGGAATTTGAGAAAATGTCCCCAAGACAATACTTGGTTTTTAATCCTAGTTCTGATGAAGGGTGCAGTAGCCATTGTGCCCTGTCTAATGGTTTTGTTTGTTTGTGTGGGTTTTGTGCTTTGTACATGGTCTCATCAGCTTTAAAAATCAAAATCAAAACCCAGAAAAAAACAAGAAAAACAAAACAACAACAAAAAACTCCACTGTAGCTAATTTAGATGGAATCAGTTTTTGAAATCAAAAGCCCCCATTTTGTTGTTTTAAGTTCTGGGTGGGTGAAAGGGTGGTTTTTAAATGTAAATATTGATATAATTAATATAGGAACTCTGTATTCTCTGGGAAGAGGAGTGATATTAATGTGCTTTGTCTGATGAGCAGAGATACAGGGCAGATGAGGGATTTTGTAGGAGTTTTACTTTTTTTTCTTGTAGCCCTGGGATTCTTGACAGTGTTCATGAAAGATTCAAGTGGTCTACCATGGACCCTGAGAAGGCATGCATGACATGTACAGGAATGATCTTTCTTCTTCTCCCAGCCTTTAGACCAAATCCAGATATGGACAGAGACCGATGAGCTGCATGGGAGGTTTCCTAGTCAGATCCCTGTTCATGTAAATACCAAAGAATACAGTCAACACCCTTCATTTTTCCTTGGTCCAGAGAAGGGCCTTCATCCAAGATGTTGTTGACTTTACTATAGCTCAGAAAGGCAGGTGGCTGAGGTCAGTGTCCATGTCATTCACCTTTAGCCATCCCAAGGTTAACCACACTTCAAGTATCTCAGTATCTGTCTTTTCATCCTTAGTTTCAGAGCCAGCTTTTAATCTTTTGTTTTGCTCTACTGCACCTAAAACAACAGAATTACCCCAGTGGTTACAGTGTAGCAAGTTCAGTTGGCTTTGTCTGGTGTGCTTAATCAGGACCTTGGTTGGATCAGCCTTTTCCATTGTGCCCTACCTTGTCATGGTTGCTCTATATAGCCTGACACCAAATGTTCTTAGGACTGCTGTTTTTATATTTCTGTTTGACTCAAAGTTCCTTTCAACTCACAGTCACTACTCCTACCCAAGTCAGCTTTCTGTGGTAGGTAACTCTGACAGACAGGTCTGAAAGGATTAGTATGGACCAAGATATCCCAGGACCAAGTTTTTAGCACAAAGGGGATTTATTTGCCCCAGAGGGACAAAGGGCAGGGAATAAGAGACAAAGACAGGGGATAGAGAACAAGGGAGAAGGGAAAATGGGCAAGGGGAAAAAGGGGTATTTGTCCTAGAGGGACAAAGGACTGCCTCTGCATAGAAAAGAGACAGATGTGGTCCATAGGCAAATGGCAGATTATAAAGGTTAAAGTGGGAAACCAGTTTTAGCATGAGTTGGTTTGTTTTGTTTGGGCATGTCAATTAGGGCAGCAAGAAGAGGGCTTTTGATTGCTGGACTTCAGTACTTTAATGGCTGGACCTTTAGTAGTCAGCCTCAGGGGGAGGAAGTGGCCAAATAAGGGAATAGACCTTGGTGGCTAGCTTTAGGAATGTAATATAATGGCTTTTAGCAAGGCAGAGGGACTAGGGGAATGGCAAGGCCTGCCAGATCCATTTTTGTCATGCATGGGCCTACTAGAGTCCTCCAAGGTCTACACTGTGAAGATGCCTTTTGGCAAACTGAGTTCTTGACAAGCTCATGGAGGCTGCCTTAGAAAGAGTCATGGAATTTTTTAAAAGTTTAAAAGTGACTGGATAGGGAGAGCAGTAAGATGGGTCAGTGGGTAAAGGTGCTTGTTGCACAAGTCTGGTGACCTGCGTTTGATCCCTCAAACCCATGTATTGACAGAAGGAGAGAACACTACAAAGCTGTCCTCTGACTTTTACATGCGTGCCATGGCAAACACACCCCCATACAATTTTAATACTTAAAGTCAAGGAAGATAGTCATTTTATCAGGTCTGTGCTAATAAAACTGGGATCCTGTTTCAGTTTCCTGATATTCCTCCCAAGAGAATGTTTGCATTTTGAGTAAAATATGCAGAAGACTGTGTAATGACAGTTGAGACAAGCTTCAGGTCAGTGTTCTTTGTTTATAGTTGCTACCATAAAACTTAGGTTTCAGTGGGTTTGTGCTTTCTGAGTGACTCTGTCAGCACAGCAAGTGACTTGTTCCATCCTATGTTGTGATGGGCATGTGGAATTTCAGAACAGAGCGGCCAGCCAACATAGAGAAGATGATAGCCAGAGTGCCGGGACTAGACTGTCCATTAACTAAAGGACCTGCCATTTGGGTTTAGTCTCCCCTGGACTAAAGTCCGTATTTTATAGGATGCTGCATAGTGACCTGAGTTTCAAGAGAGTCTTCTCAGAATCTGTGGTGTGGCATGAGCTACTTAACTTTCTGAGTCTGTTGTTTTCATCTGTAATGTGGGGATAAGAATGCCTCCCAGTTGGATTGTGGTGAGGCCCAGGTGTGTGGAAAATTCCTGGCACCTGGTGAACATCAGTCAGTAGCATCTTCTGGTGCAACCATCCCATTGTTATTACTAATGTTATAAGCTAAAGGGACTGAGAAAGCTGTTAGCGTGTGTCAAGAATTTATTCCTACTTTCCATTCCTGTCCCCAGACTGTAATCTAATCTAGCATTTCATAGTTGTGCATTTAGTATATCTTTTTATTGCATATATTTATTTGTGGTTTTGTGGCGGGGGTTGCCCTGAAATACTATGTGGAGGTCAGAGAATAACTTGCAGGAATCTGTTGTGGAATATTGTTTTTACTAGGTAAAGATGAATTACATTTGTTTATGCTGCAGAGTATTTGACTACATAAAGGTGTGGTACATTTGTTTATGTTGCATTTGTTTAACGATGTAAGGATGTGTTTTTAAATTTGTAGAGATGAGTTGCATTAGTTTCACCTTGCCTGCCTAAGGTACCTATAGGATAGTAACAGTGGGTGCTTGAGGCTTTACTGTCTGTAGCACTCCGGCTTCCATAGCATTGTTGGGCTTTTACCAGTGATCATAAATTGGAGTCTTTTACCTGAGTTCTTCCACAGTTGGAGACTCACCGGTAGCTCTACAGTTCTGGGATCTTTCTGGTGGCCCCACCCTTGTAGCTTTGCTGAGTATTTGCCCTCGTGCTATTTCTTTTCTTTTCTTTTATTTTCTTTTCTTTTCTTTTCTTTTCTTTTTTTCACGACAGAGTTTCTCTGTAGCTTTGGAGCCTGTTCTAGAACTAGTTCTTGTAGACCAGGCTGGCCTCGAACTCACAGAGATCCGCCTGCCTCTGCCTCCCGAGTGCTGGGATTACTGCCCAGCTCCTCGTGCTATTTCTGTGGTGGCTCTGCCTCATGATGTCTCTGTCTAGTCTCCTTGGCTGTTGACAGCTCTCATAATGTTCTAGAGCATGGACAAAAGTGAGCTAAAGTCTTTGAACTTTATAAACGAGTGATCTTTGCTCTGATTTCCCATACAGTTCCTCATTTGTGCCTGAAATCTCACAAGGATGGTCTTTGCTCTGATCTTCAGTATTAGAGCTTCACACTTTGAGATTGCACAAGGATGACCTTTACTCTGGTTTCCAAGACAGTTCCTCATTTTTATCTGCCCTGGTTAGTTCTGTCAGCTTGAGTTGATTGTTAAACCTAGAGTCATCTGAGAAGGAAGTCTTAAATGGGGGATTGCCCAGGTGGGATTGACATGTTGGCATATCTGTGGGGAATTGCCTTGATTGTTAACTGATGTAGGAAGGCCCAGTCCACTGTAGGTGGCACCGTTCCCTGGATAGGTGATCTTATTCTATATCAGAAAACTAGCGAAACATGAAGCTACAAGTGAGCCAGCCAGTAAGCTCTCCATGGTTTCTTATTCAAGTTCTTGCTTGTTCCTGCCTTGACTTTTCTCAATGATGAACTGTAGCTTAAAAGCTGAAATAAACTCTGTCCTTCTCTAAGTTGCTTTTGGTGAGAGAGAGAGAGAGAGAGAGAGAGAGAGAGAGAGAGAGAGAGAGAGAAAGAGAGAGAGAGAGAGAGAGATTATTGTTTTTGTTTTGTTTTCCAAGACAAAATTTCTCTGTGTAACAGCCCTAACTGTCCTTGAACTAACTCTGTAGACCAGGCTGGCCTCGAACTCACAAAGATCCACCTGTCTCTGCCTCTCAAGTGCTGGGATTAAAGGCATGAGCACCACTTGCCTGGCTTGGCTAGAGTGTTTAATCACAGCAGCAGAGAGGAAACTGAATATTGTCTGATACCTGGCAAACACTTAAACAAAAAATGATGAATTCTTTACTTCCCTGAAGCTCTTTTTCTGAGTGCTTATCAGAACTTATCCCTAATGCTTTGCTCATGAAAATATAGACCTTTTCTAACTTTCTCTAAATTATTTCAACTTTAACCTTTTACCAAGTTCTTTTTTTTTTTTTTTTCTTCAAGACAGGGTTTCTCTGTAGCTTTGGAGCCTGTCCTGGAACTAGCTCTTGTAGACCTGGCTGGCCTTGAACTCACAAAAATCCGCTTGCCTCTGCTTCCTGAGTGCTGGGATTAAAGGCGTGTGCCATCACCGCCTGGCCCTTTACCAAGTTCTAAACCTTCTTCTACATTTACCTGTGTGTGTATGTGTGGAGGATAGGGGAGGGCCTTAAGTGCCCTCTGTCACTCTCCACCTCATTTCTTTGAGGCAGTCTCTCCCTGAACCCAAAGTTTTTGTTTCTTCAGCTGACAATCAGCAAGCCTTAGTGTGTCTGCCCTATTCATTTCTCCTGTGTCTGCCCCATTCATTTCTGGGGTTCCAGATACCATGAGGATCACATCCAGCTTGTTATATGCACTCACAGAGAATGCGAGGCTACAGGCTCAGGTCATCATTCTTGCAGAGCAAGCACTCCTACACCACTGTGCCACCTCTCCAGCCTCTTAGTCTGTTTTTACAGCTATAACAGAAGACCACAGATTGGGAAGATTATGAACAAATAGGAGTTTATTTGGCCTATGGTTGTAGAATATGAGGATTCTAAGATTGAGGATCATATCTGGTAAGGGCCTTCATGCTGTGTTATATATAAAATGCTAGAAGGCATCATAAAGAGAAAGAGAACTCAGGAAGTAGAATAGCTTCAAGGAAGAAATCACGTGCCAGACCCTGTTCACCTTTATTACAAAGCTACTTACTTGATTTTTAAGCCACTTTGTTCAGTCAGTTTGTCAAGATGAAGGTAGAGGACTGGGCTATGGCTTAGTGGTAGATCACTTAGCATTTCCAGGACCTGGGTTTGATCCACAGTGCTGTAAAAAGAAAGATGGAGATAGCGGAAGTCTGCCAGTTGAGGAATATAAGCAGAGCCAGGAGTGTTTTGATCTTTTTGTTGTTGTTTTGTTTTTAGACAGGGTCTCTCTGTGTAGCCCTGGCTGTCCTGGATTTGCTCTGTAGACAAGGCTGGCCTTGAACTCAGAGATTCCCCTGCCTCTGCCTCCCAAGTGCTGGGATTAAAGGCATGCTTTAGAAGTGGTCTTGCACTTTAAAGTGAAGGAAAAAGTTAAATTGTCTTCAGCTGTTATCCGACTAGTGGAAGTGCCACAAAGGATTGGATATATTGACTGGCTGCTCATAATGGAAAGGTAAAAACGTAGAATTGGTGCCAAATATTTTGCAAAAATGACCCTAGAAAAGATCAAGATGTTGATTTTTCATTGCTTTTAATAATGTGTTTAGCAGATACATCATGCTCTTTCATCTTTGACCTGTGCCATTCTCGATCATGGAATAGCCACAAAGCTTTGCCTGAAAATAACACCAGTGTCAGGTACCTATACATTATTGTATTCATCAGTCACTAAGCTTTCCCAGGTACTATGAAAGCAACTGGTGATGCAATGAGAGGATTCTTGCCCCTGGGGAATCTTGTTTTTCATCTTTTATGAATGGCAGCCATCAAGTCTTACACTCAAATGTTTTGATCAGTGCTATGGCTCAGAGAGAATACAAGAGTGACAGGAGACAGTCTGTCTGCTCTCACATTCATATTTTTCTTCCAGAGTTTTGTTGTATAGCCCAAACTGACCTTAAACTTGCCTTCTGTGGTGGTTTGGGGGAAGAAAAAAATAAAAGGCCCTCTAAAAGGAGTGGCACTATTAGGAGGTGTGGCTTTGCTGGTGTATGTAAAGCCTTGTTGGAGGAAGTGTATCACTGTGGAGGTGAGCTTTGAGGGCTCATAGATGCTTAAGCCATGCCCAGTGTTTCAAACCACTTCCTGTTGCCTGTGAGTCAAGATGTAAGAACTCTCACTTGCTTCCTGCCTTTATAAGAGTTGCCATGGTCATGGTGTCTCTTCACAGCAATAGAAACCCAAAGACTTCTTTCTTCTGCTTCAACCTCTTGAGTACAGTAGGCATTTACTCACTCATCACTATGTTTGATTTCCTGATGACCTTCCTTCCTTTTTTCTATTTTGAGATAGGATCTTTGTAGCCAAATTCCTGATCTTCCTGACTTTACCTCCCAAGTACTGGGATTATAGGTATGCACTGTAGACCAGCTGGCCTCACACTCAGAGTTTGTCTCTGCCTTCTGAGTTATGGGGTTGAAGGTGTGTGCCACCACTGTCAGGCGTTTCATCTTTCTTAAAGACCAATTTATTGCAATGTGTTTTACGTGCTGATTTATGTTAACAGCATCCTGTCATTTGCATCTCACTTCATACAAATGTTATAATGCAAGGAACATCACTGACCAGCTACACAGTCTAGAAAAAGAAGAGGAAGTCTCGCAGTTAGGGACACAATGCACTCTGACAAAGTATGTCACGTCAGGACCCTGAGGAATAACCAAGAAGACCACCATTATAGAACACCTAATATCTAGCTTAAGATGCCAGAAGAGCCTCTTAAGCCAGTGTGGCAATGTAGAAGCTTGCCAGTGCCTCCCAAAGGCCTCAGGAGAAAACTGAACATTCTGTGGGGCCCAGGGAAGGAGTCTAGGTGTGAACTTACCCAGGAGATGCCATCACTATGGTGAAAGGCCGTCTCAGGGGCTATCACTCTCTCTCTCTGATTCCAAAGTAATAAAGATCCTGTAGTGAGAATAAAGCACAGAAAGATAACAGGGAGGTGAAATTCTCCAGAGTTTTAACCGTGTGGTGGGCATGTGTGTTGAAAGTGGGATTTGTACTCATTCGTTTAACAAGTAGCTTTCACTTAGCCTCCCTTGAAGGCTAGATAATTCAACTAAAACATGGCATAAGAGTGGGTTAGTCTCAGTCTGTACAGAGTTTACAATCTTGTGAAGAAGAAGCACAGCCAAAAAGGTTACATACACATAAATACCAAGTAAAATTTCAACAGTGTGGTGACGTACTGTGGAAAAACAAAAACAAAAATCCAAGAACAAGAGAGGAAACATGGCCAGGTATAAAGCCTTGAAATGAGTCCCACCTCTGATAATCTTTATTTTTGTTATTACCAGACACCCCCCCCCCCCCTCCACCCCCCCAAACACAAAGCAGACCTTTCCATAGTGGGACACTCAGCTGTTTAACTCTGCTAACAAATTCCTCATGGTTTTTGTTTTCCTCTTTGAAAACAAAGAGACATTAGAGGTGGTTGTTGCATCTTGACGTTTTCAGCGGGAGTAGTGTAACTGCACCTACATTTTATTGTATTGTGAAGGTTGTTAAGATTTCCTCCAAGCCAGGTGTAGTTGTGTATGCCCTTAATCCCGGCACTCAGGAGACAGAGGCAGACGAATCTCTGTGAGTTAGAGGCCAGCCTGGTCTGCAAAGCATGTTCCATGACAGGCAGAGCTGTTACATAGAAAACCGCCAGCTCTCAAATAATGGCATAGAGACTTCTTATTAATTATGAAAGCTTAGCCTTAGCTTAGGCTTGTCCCATTGCTCTTATAATTTAAATTAACCCATTTATTTTAATCTATGCGCTGTTATGTGGCTTGCGGCTCTTGGCTTTTTACCTCTTCTACATGTCCTGCTTTCTCTGAGTCCAGAAGGCATCTCCCCTTCTCTAAGTCCTCTCTGCCCTCAGAAGTCCCACCTAATCTTTTCCTGCCCAGCTATTGGCCATTCAGCTCTTTGTTAAACCAATCACAATGATACATCTTCACAGTGTAAAGGAGTATTCTACAACAAAACCCTGTCTCAAAAAACAAGAGATTTCTAGGTAAAAAAATAAAAAAATTTTAATTCAGCTGCTAGTGTTGGGAAATTAACCTTTACTAATGGGCTTGTACTTTAGTTTCTAAGAAAATATGTTGTGATAAGATCAAAAAGAAAACACTGCAGCTTTCGATGATGCAGTAATGGAATTGTAATAGTTACTTTTCTCGTGCTGTAAGAGAACATCAGACAGAAGAGCTTCAGGAAAGGGGATGTTTTTTGGCTCACAGTTTTCAGAGGGTATGATCTACTGTGGCAGGGAAAGTGTGGTGGCCAGAGCTGCTGATCGCTCACGTGGCAGCTATTTGATTGTAGCCGGATAGAAGCCTTTTCCTCATCCCATCCAAGCCCCCAGCCCGTGAACTAGTCCCATATTCAGGTTAGGTCTGTCTTCCTCGGTTAATCTTCTCTAAAACATTCTCACAGATACTCAGAGGTAAATGCTTCAATTTCTTTGGAGGTCCTAAATTTGACACTGAAGGTTAATTATCACGAGTCCACTCCTTGTCAATTTTCAAATACATTACTCAAATCTGCAATACTTCCCCCTACCTTCGTGTTCCCATTCATCCCTCTCAAAAACCCACTCCTGTCTAGCTCATGATTTATCTAATTTCAAGAATACCTTCAAACATATTCAGTTTAAGTTCAAAATCTCCTCTTTGAATTGATATTTTGACTCAAAGCATTCTCTTAACTTGAGCCACTGTAAATATTTTAAAAATGTTACATATTTCCAATATACAGTAGCACAGAGTACACATTCCCATTCTAAAAGGGAGGAGACACAGCAAAAACATTATCAGACCTAGCCAAGACCAAAGCCCAGATGGAAAACACAAATTTTTATAGTTCCAGGTTCAGCATTTAGGGCTCATGGTACTACCATCATGTGGTCTCCAACAGGCTTGCGTAGCCATGACCTTCCAGCTCTATTACCTGTGACATGCATGGCATCCTTTGTGAGTTTACTCCACTTAGTACTCATTCCTAGCATTTGCAGCACCCTGGAGTCTATCTGTTGCTTCTTGGGCTTCACATTCATAGCTTTACAAATACCTACTCAGGAGCTCCAGTCATGGAATCTTACCCTGCCTTACATTGACTGAACCTTGATTCAAAGCTATCATTATCCTACAAGACTTGTATTTTTCATGCCTTCAAGTGGCTTGATATTAGCTTAGCCATTTTAAACCATAGCTTCCCTCCCTTCCTTTCTTCCTTCCTTTGTTTCTCTCCCACTCTTTCTTTCTCTCTTTCCCTTCTCTCCCCAGCCTCTCTGCTCATGGTGTTTTGCCTGAATGCATGTATGTGTGAGGATGTCAGATCCTATGGAATTAAGAGTTACAGAGAGTTGTGAGCTACTGTGTGAGTGCTGGTAATTGAACCTGGGTCCTCTGGAAGAGCAGCCAGTGCTTTTAACTGCTGAGCTTTGTCTCCAGCTCCAGGAAAGCATTCTTCTAAGGTATCCTGCTGTGATAGGGTGTCCTGGGAGCTCTGTCTTCTCAGGCATTCTCATCCAAGC
This sequence comes from Alexandromys fortis, assembly GCF_014885135.2. Lineage (NCBI taxonomy): Eukaryota > Metazoa > Chordata > Mammalia > Rodentia > Cricetidae > Alexandromys > Alexandromys fortis. Next base: position 298,724 of record NW_026068275.1, on the reverse strand, counting down.
ATTCTTCCTTCAGATTAATTGCATTTTATGCCCTGGATCTTTTGATAGATTGGAGTCTTGGCTTCATGATATCTTTTCTGTTGTCCCAGTTCTGGTGTGAGCTCTTTTTAATTGAACCAGAATGTCAGTTACAATGACTTTGTCTTCATCTACTTTGCCTGAACTTTAAAATTTGCTCAATATACTCTGTTCAGAAAACTATATGTTTTTCACATCTTTTTGCTCCACTTATACAAGCTCACTGTAAAGTCTAAGAACAGAGATCAGTAACCATGATTTAGACTGAGTACAATCTTGAAATTACCTCCATAAAACAAACTATTTCTGCCAGGCAGTGGTGGCACACACCTTTAATCCCAGCATTTGGGAAGCAGAAGCAGGCAGATATCTGTGAGTTCGAGACCAGCCTGGTCTACAGAGTGAGTTCCAGAATAGCCAAGAATACACAGAGAAACACTGTCTCAAAAAACCAAAGCAAAAATCCCTCCCAAAACAAACAAACAAACAAACAAACAAACAAACAAGAAACCCACAAAAATCCACCTATTACCTTCTAATTTAGCAAAAGAACAGATCTTTTGCTAGACTATAATACAAATAGTTTCCATCACAGTTCCTGATAGAATCCTTATTTCTCACTGAAACCTGATGAGTCGTCTATTCTTACCTGCTTTTCTATTGGTAGTCTAATCCCCTGAGTTTCCACCAGAACTGTCCACTAAGCTATGCTTACAATGCTCTAGAGTTTCTTCAGCCTCTTCCACTTTCCTGCCACAGACCTGTTCCCAAAGCCTGTTAACCATATGGTTAGGATTATCACAGCAGGACCCTGCTCGGCAGTACCTGTTTCCTGTATTTAGTTACTTTTTTTACCTGTTTTGTCAGTGGGGCAGAATATCTGACAGACCAGCTGAAGGGAAGAAAGATTATTTTAACTCACAATCTCCGAGGGTACATTCTGTCACAGGAGGGAGCCAGTTGGGTTGGCAGGAGTCTGGGGCAACTGCCTTGTACAAGTCGCTGAACGGGAAACAAAGTGAATGTTGACACTGAATTCACTTTCTCTTTTAGCCCATCCTGGCCCCCAGCTCATGAAATGATTCTGCTCAGATTCAGGATAGGTCTTTCCTCCTCATTAGATTCTCTCTGATGGACTCAGCGGAGTGCCTCAGTTCCCCAGGTCCTTCTGAGTCCAGTCAAGCCAACAACGAAGGCCAACCATCACCACAGATACTGCTGAAAAACAATTATGAACACTTCTTTTTTTTTATTTTTGGCTTTTTGAGACAAGGTTTTTTTTTTTTTTTTTTTTTTTTTTGTTATTTCAAGACAGGGTTTCTCTGTTGCTTTGGAGCCTGTCCTGGAATTAGCTTTTCTAGACCAGGCTGGCCTCGAACTCATGGAGATCCACCCACCTCTGCCTCCAGAGTGCTTGGATTAAAGGCATGCACCACCACTGCCCAGGTTAGCCACCAGGTCTTGAATACCCTATAGATGTAGAGAGAGGAGTATATGGGGAGTCTGTGTTGTTTTGCTCTGTTTTGTTGTCAACCTAAAGCTGCTCTAATAAAATTAAGGGTTTAAAGGAAAGAAATGAATATTGACAGGGGCCACAATGAGTGAAGAGCTTGAATCCTCAAACATGATGTATGAGGACAAAAAAATGGAAGTTTTCTCTAGTGACAGATGCATAGGCACTTGAAGTCGGAGCCAACTGGAGGGATTGAGAGGAGGCATGAGAAGAGCTGGAAACAGAATGTCAGACAGGCCTGTTGGTTTCCCAGGAATTGAAGTTCAGACTTAGTAGCTTATACACCTTTATGCAGTTAGTGTGTGTCAATATGTCTCAATAAAACAGTTTTTAAAAACAGAGTTTGGAAGGAAAATACTGAGTTTGGTCTAGGATTCTGGGTTTTACTCCTACTAGCCTATGGTATTTGTGAGCCTTGTCAGGTAATCTGAAACACCATGGAGAAAGCAAGGTCAAGTTTCCTTTGTGCATTTTTGTGTATTTCTGACTATGCTTTTTTATTCCAAATGAGGACTCAGTGAACTGGAAAGAGTGGGCTAAACTCGAGGCCTGGGATGTGAGCTCATTGCCAAGCAGAGACCAGACCTGGGCATAGCACTTGATAGCATGAGTTCTACATAATGGGAGCTTGATCTTTGTTTCTTCCCTTGGTGGATGTACTAAGATTTCAGCAAGATTCTATCATTAGTATGTATGATAAAGTTCTATAGTTTGTTTTCCCCATCTGTTTACCCCATCTATTACTTCTGAAATGTAAAAGAAGTTCACAGGAAACACCTATTTTTGCCTAGTTTTAGCCCCTCCCCCCCATTGTTGAGGTGTACAATCTAGACAAGCGCTCTACAGCTTGGCTACAGCCTCAGTCCTACTTTCTTTTTCGTTTGATATTTGGTATCACACAGTACTTGGACTTTCCTTAAATACACTCTGTAGCTCAGGCAGGACTTGAACTTGTAAACCTCCTGCCTCAACTTCTCAGGTAGTTGGAATTCCATCCTGCACCGTCAAGCCTGGCTTTACTGAAATTTTATGTTGCTGCTAAATATTGTTATATATTGCTAGCATAGATCATGTCCTTGTATTTTTTGCATTAACCACAGATTTCAGAATTTTCTTCAACATATTTTGTATGTGTGCTATACAAATAGTATCAAAGATCAAGTAATTTTATTCTTGGTAAAAGATATGTAATCCTATTTGTGTGCTATTGTAGGGTCTTTAGGTTTTACTGGTGTTGTGTTGCTCTTTGTGGTGTTGTGTGTGTTCTTACCCTTTCTACTCATCTTTTCCTCTAATAGGTGTGGTTGGGGCTGTCTGAGAGTCTGTTGAATAATCTTCTAGGTACCAGTGAATCCAAAGCTTAGATGGTTGTTCCTCGTGGTACAGTCAGTGTCACAGTTCTAGTTACCCCGTTGGTTATTCCTGTTCCTGGAGGTAGCTCAGTGCTCCTGTGCTTTGGTCTGCCCCCTTGGAGTTTGCTGTCTCAGGCCTACTTTGTCCTAGGCTGCTGGGTTTGATCTGTTTCTGTAAATCTTGGTCTGGATCTCCTTCTGCAGAAGTCCCTGGCTTTGAGTTGGACCTGTTGTGGTGTAGATTGCTGACTCTGGATCTGGTCACAGCTCAGTCCTGATCTGCTCCTGTCCTAGGACTGGATTTGCTCCTGGCTTCGGCTCCTGGTGGAGCTTGTTCTCTCTGTGTCTTTGGTAACTGGTTCAGTCCCACTCTGCTTCCGGTGGAGATCTCAGACTCTGAGTCAGGTTGTTGGCTCAATCCTGGTCTGCCAGTGTCCCAGGACTTGGTTGGCTCCCAGGGCTTCTGGCTTCTGCTCCCAGTGAAGCTTGTTTCCTCCAGCCCTCTCTGTCCTAGGAGTCAAGATCTCACTTCTTAATAGTATCACAATGATAGCTGAATCTTAACATGATGTTTGAAGGGGCAAAGCACACTTATTAGTGAGATCACTAATTACTTTTCTGTGTTTGGTTTAGTAAAGTCTATAAAGCCCACCTCAAAAAGTGGTCATGAAGATCAGGAGGTGATTTTTATTCTTTATGTTTCCCCCCCTGCATTTATATGCTCTTTTCCCTGGAAGATTCTTGTAGAAAACTGCTGTGGTACAGAGCCTCCTTTTATGCTGGAATGATTGTGTCTGGTGAGGTTTTGTTATGTTTTGTTTCTTGGCAGAATTGTAGATGGATATTTCCATCCCACCTGGTCCTACAGCCATTCAGTCCCAAAGAAACACACAGAGGCTTATATTAATTATAAACTGTTTGGTCTATTAGCTCATACTTATTATTAACTAGCTCTTACGGCCTAAATTAACCCATAATTCTTATCTGTGTTTAGCCACATGTTTTGGTACCTTTTCCTCAGTACAGTATTCTCATCAAGAAAATCATTAAACTTTACTAAGAAACAATAATATGTGTGTAAAGAAATATTTTACAAAACATTTATTTTTTTTATTTTTTATTTTTATTTTTTTTTCGAGACAGGGTTTCTCTATGGTTTTGGAGCCTGTTCTGGAACTAGCTCTTGTAGGCCAGGCTGGTCTCGAACTCACAGAGATCCGCCTGCCTCTGCCTCCCGAGTGCTGGGATTAAAGGCATGCGCCATCACTGCCCGGCTTATTTTTTTTAATTTTGTATTTTTTTTTCAAGACAGGATTCCTCTGTACACCAGGTTGGCCTTGAACTCATAGAGATCAGCCTGTCTCTGTCTCTGTGCTGGGATAAGAGGCTTGAACCACCACTGCCCGGCATAATTTATTTTTATACTTTTATTTCTGTTTTTTGAGGGGGCAGTGAGGGAGAGGGTTTCTCTGTGTAGCTATGGCTGTCCTGGAACTTGCTCTTTAGATCAGGCTGGCCTTAGAAATACTCCTGCCTCTGCCTTCCAAGTGCTAGGATTAAAGGTATGCACCACTACCACCCAGCTTTTTTCATAGTGTATCTATCTTTCATATATACCCCCAGTTCCCTCTTCCTGCTACCTTAAAACCCTCCATGTCCCCCACCCATTGTCCTGTGTCTCTGATTATAACCTACTGAGTCTGATTAGTGCTGGAGGCTGGAATGCTCACTGAACTTGTTGGCCTTAGCTTTTACCCTCTTAAATAAACACAGTGTTGTGGTCGATCAGGACAGTAGCTCCACTCTGTTATATGAAATAAGAATCAAGGTTGGTCTGTTGGTCTGTCTGTCTGTCTGTCTGTCTGTGTCAAATTATCCTGATTCCTATCCCAATCTGAGCAACTTCAGACTGGATGCTACCAGCTCCTGTGCCTCATTTGCTCACATGCTGATTCAGGGTTTTCTTAGGCATGTTGGCTTAATTCCTGGAGTTCTATTCTCTAGCTTCCAAATGTTATTTTTGCTAATGTTTCTTTAAATATTCATTTATTTATTTTTTATTTATTATGTATACAGTATTTTGCCTGCATGTATGCTTTCAGGCCAGAAGAGGGCAGCAGATCTCATTATGGATGGTTTTGAGCCACCATGTAGCTGCTGGGAATTGAACTCAGGACCTCTGGAAGAGCAGTCACTGTGCTTAAGTACTGAGCCATTTCTCCAGTCTGATACTTATGGTTTTACAGTGTTAAAAAATTACTGTTATTTTAGTGGAAGGAAGTTAATTAAACCTGTGATCTTTAGACTTGTATGTAAAAGTTTTATTTTCAAAGTGATTTTAAAGTTACATTTATTTAATGTGTATTTGTGCATGCTCGTGCATTCATGTGTGCGTGTGTGTGAATCTTGAGTGTTGTTCCTCAGGAGCTGTCTACCTTATTTGAGACAGGGCTTTTTGTTGTCCTGAAACACTCCTATTAGGCTAGATAGACTGGCCATCAACCCCAGGGATCTGCAAGTCTAACTCACCAGCATTGAGATTATATGTTGGCGTACAAAAGACTTTCACAATAGTCCAGAATGGAGTTTAACAAAGGTTTATTTATCTGGGGATAAACTCACAGAAAGAGTAGTGATCCGCAGTCCTCTATGTGCACTGGGAACTGGAACCGAATCCAGCAGGCAAGAGGCCTGCACGTGCTTTTCATCTGCATTTATAGTACATAAGTACATAAGACCACACCCGAAGTGGGCCAGTATCTTAAAGGCTATTGACTGAAGGAGTTCCCACAGCACCTCCCCCTTTTGAAGAGAGTTCTAAGTGTAATACAAAACTATATACAATAAGAGCAAATATCAACTATTGTCAGGGAAAAGAAGAAGCAAAAACATACATAAAAATTAGTTATAACCAGCATGGACAACATCAAACAAGAAACATATGCTAAATGTTTCAATGGTTATCCTGTCCTATAGAGTCTAATTATATTAAAAATGGCTCCACTAAGTCATGAGAGAAAAGTAACTATGACTATCTAGTCTTCAACCCCATCAAAAACCTGAAAAGGGAAATATTACTTGAGTAAACAGGAAGTGCAAACTAGCAACTTCCAAAAGGCTCAAGAAATGACAGAGACAGCTGGCTACCTGGGCAATCACCCAAAGTTTCATTTGCAACATTGGGGCAACCAACTTTGGCTAAGGCCTAGTGAAACTGACAGACCATTTTCAGAGGCAGGAAAATTTGAAAAACTGTCTTACCTTGTCTTGGCAAAGTTTGGCAGGCATTTTTGCTTGTATCCCGCTTGTCCAGTCTGGGCATAGTGCTTTTTGTCAGTGGTTGAGGCAGGGTCAGTTCTTTGCCCAAAGGCCAGTTTTACCAAGAAGAAAACAAGCTCCAAGTGGAGTGTGTTTGGCACCCAACATTCTCTGGGGAATAGATTGGTGCTGCCAGGAGCAATCGTGTCTCACGTCAACAGAATCCTAAATTATTTAAATGACATATTCTACAGTTCTTTGAAGTGTTTAAATATTACCTATCTATGTGGAATACAACCTCTCTGCATCTAAATAATATGATTAGGCTAACTATGACAAGCATGGATGACTATTGACCTATAATTCTTAATACCATGATAGCTTAAGGACTAAGGTGTCATATTAAAAAATTAAACAATCTTTAAACAACTGTAGAGCAAATGAGGACAATAACCTCAAAATGTAAACAATGTATAAGTATCTTGATCAAAGGTAGAAATGTATAGTGCAATATGATAAATATATCCTAAAATTGCATCAATATACAAAATATATTAAGCAGAGATAGAAACATGCATGCGTACAGTATAACAAAATAACTTTGCATAGGTGTACAAATATTGTAAATAGAAATAGAAGCATATTCAATATAACAAATATAATTTGAATTTTTATCAATGTACAAGAATCTATACCAATGTAAATTGTCTATAAATAATAGCTCACATGTACCCGATTACTCACTATTATTGTGTGTAAGTAAGCTAACATTAATCTACCTTTTATGCATCCCATCCATTCCCCCCTCCTTTTTTTTTTACAAGCGAGATCCCTAGCCTGCCTCATTTCTATCCCCAACCTATACCAGTTATAACCAACCCCTAATAATGTCCCTAGCCCTGAGGACAAACTTTGTTGGGAGAGGGGATGTCATTTTCTATAATTACTTCCAGCAGTCATGGGGGTGATGTTATTTCTGTGGGATCCTGTAAAAATTAAAGGGATAATTAATTTTCAAGATTAATGTCTGGTATAATTGCAGATAGTCTCTGAGTAGTCAGTAGGGTTTTTCTGAAGTTCTTATTTGAAGTTCTGGCTAGAGCATTGTAAGAAGGTGCACCATGTCAGCTAGCCAAGTTGTAATCATCTTGAGCAGTTTATAACCCAAAACCGATCTTAAAGTGGTGCTATCAGCATAATGACATCATATCAATCAGATGGAATTGTTGTTGTGAGCCCCCTCTTCTTCCTGGAAATTTCAGAGATTACTGCAGGAAATTATTGTTCATAGTGGAAAATTTAAACATTATTCATACAGACATACATTCAACGAAACCATAGAGATAAAAATAGGTATGGGGAGACGTAAAATTTTGTGAAGTTTCTCTGTAGCTTTTGGAGCCTTCCTGTCACTAGCTCTTGTAGACCAGGCTTGAACTCAGAGATCTGCCTGCCTCTGCCTTCTGAGTGCTGGGATTAAAGATGTGTGCTACCATCGCCCTGCTGAAAAGCAGGTTTTTTATAATAGTAGTCCCTAGATTTTATCTTCCTTCTGTCCCACACCAGGTGACTCCTGATATGAGACAGAAACTCTGAATTAAAAAAAAAAAAGATTTATTTATTTATTTATTTATTTATTATGTATACAGTGTTCTGTATGTCTGCTGGCCAGAAGAGGGCACCACTGAGACTAATTGAAATCAATCATTGCTTGAAGCCCATGTCTTTACCATCTCCCTAACAAATGGTGAATGCATGCCATAAGATACTACTGCTTGCTTAATTTTTTTTTTTTAGATCTTTCATACCTATGGATTCCCATTTACATTCTATACATCTGTTTGGGTATTGAGTATTTGCTGGATTTTCAGAGGTAATAACAGGATAAGTAGCTTATACTCTTGGTAAGTAACTTCTGATTCTGAGAGGTACTTACTGGTGATGCTAAATCTTTTGCCTGTACCTTCCATCCTTGCTTATCAGTTCTGACAAGTTCCTCAATTGATTCAACTCTCTTTATCACTGTCTTTTGTAAAGCCTGAATCCCTTGACCTGTGAATATTTCTAATGATTTCATCAAATCAATTAATTTCTGGTTCTCATTCTGCAATGTGATTCTAAGGTATTAAATTTTTCTCTCAGGGGGCTGGAGAGATGGCTCAGCGGTTAAGAGCATGGCCTGCTCTTCCAAACGTCCTGAGTTCAGTTCCCAGCAACCACATGGTGGCTCACAACCATTTGTAATGGGGTCTGGTGCCCTCTTCTGGCCTACAGGCATACACACAGACTTAATGATAACTTCTCATCCTTGGATTTTATTTGGATGATGTGCAGATTGCCTTCCCAGAAAGATGTTCTATCTGCTAACTTATAACTTTTTTAAAAACAGATTTTGATTGTCAAACTCAACAATATGAATCCTTTCAGCTAAAGACTGTATCCTTTCTAAAAGTTTCTCATTCTTGATTCTGCTATCAAACCATTTCTTTAAGGATATGATATGAAGAACAAAGCTAATATCTATCATAATCACATATATCATATAGCTCTTGCAGAATTCCATCCATAGTAGAAACAAAAAGGTTGCTAATTTCCTAGATGGCAATATTGTCTTCAATTATCTTGGGGTTGGTTCACAATTTTCAAATTTATTTATTAATTAACTTACCTCCGTTATAATTTTCAGAAAATTGTTGTAGGTGTAATAATCTTGATTGGCCAGCAGGTGTAGCAGTTGCAGTAATAAGTCAGGTCGTCAATCAGTACCTGAATTACCTGAGACTTAGAAATACTAACAAATTTAGTTAATTACTTAAGAGCAGCACACACATGCCTGTATTTATAGTACATGACACCACGCCCAAAGTGGACCAGTATCTTAAAGGCTATTATTGGCTGAAGGAATTCCCACAGCAATTATGATTATGTGGTACTATACCTTACTTTTTTATGTGGGTTCTGAGGATCAAACTCAGGTCCTGTTCTTGGACAGCAAGCAGGCATTTTACTCTCAACCCCAGGGATATCCTTTTGAATGTATCATCTTACAGTGTTTTTCACTTAGCAGTATATCAAGAATTTACTTTTGCATCAAAAACTATTTGTATAAAATTAAGAAAAATAACATGGAAGTCAGTGTTGATTATGACTGTTCATTGTAAAAGTGCGTTTTCATATAATATAGGAAGGTATAAAGTAGACAACAGATAGCTACAGGTTCACTTTCCATGGGCATCAGTTACCCTTCTAGCTTTATTTACATGCTTTAATCTGTGTACACACAAGCACAATTTTCATTTTCATCTAAGATTTTGGTTTTGTTTTTGGGAAAGGATTTACTGTATATCCCAGAATGGCCTTGAACTCAAGACCTCTTGCCTCAGTTTCCCCAGTGCTGGGATTATAGGTGTGTGCCACTGTACCCAGCTCTACACATGATTTTATGAACAGTAACTTAACTACTGTATGCTAGATTTAGGTCCAGGTCCTCATATGGAGATGCCATTGTTTTTAACATTTGTATATCAAGTACCTTCCTTGTTTGACCCTGGGGTCTCCCTGTGTACTGAGTTGCCATAGTGTTGTCTGACTGAAAGATACAAGGAATAGGAATGATCTGATGTGTACAAGGCAACCACATGTGGCCTGAATGCCACCCTGTTTATCTTTGTCACAGTGGCTGTGCTTTATACTACCAGTGGCTCAGCTGGCTCATCATAGAGCATGAGACTTGTTTTTTTTGTTTTTTTGTTTTTTTTTTTTTTTTTTTGGTTTCTAGAGACAGGGTTTGTCTGTAGCTTTGGAGCCTGTCTTGGAATTCACTCTGTAGACCAGGCTGGCCTCAGACTCACAGAGATCCACCTGCCTCTGCCCCCTGAATAATGGGATTAAAGGTGTGCCACTGCCCAGTAAGCATGAGACTCTTAATCTCAGGGTTGTGGGTTTGAGACCCACATTGGGCACCAAATGTAGCAAGCTTTCTTGGACTGCTAACCCCTAAATCATGATGTAGAGACTTATTAATTATGAATGCCCATCCTTATACATGTCTCACTAGCTCTTAAAATTTATTTTAACCTATTTCTCTTCATCTATGTTTTGCTTTGGAGCTTTTTACCTTTCATTCTGTATGTCCTACTTCCCTGCTTTTTCCATGTCTGCCTGGCCCCAGGTCTCTCTTCTCTATTGTTCTCCTCTCTCAGCCTAGGTTCCTTCTCTAATATACTTATTCTTTCTGCCTGACAGCCCCACCTAGCCCTCTACTCCCTAGCTATTGGTTGTTCACCTTTTTCACTTATTTATTATTTTTGTTTTTTTAAGACAGGATTTCTTTGTGTAACAGTTCTGGCTGTCCTAGAACTCACTTTGTAGACCAGGCTGGCCTTGAACTCACTAAGCTCCACTTGCCTCTGCCTGGGCTGGGATTAAAGGTGTGCACCACCACTGCCCAGCAAACTGTTCAGCTTTTTATTAGACCAATCAGATGCCTTGGGCAGGCAAGGTGAAAGAAATGCAACACATCTTACATAGTTAAATACAGCATAAACATTTAGCATAGTTACATAGTAAAGTAATATTCCACAACACCACCCTGTGTGCTTTACATAAGACCCTTGCCTATTCCTGATAATGCTTGCTCTGTGTGAGATTTCTCCTGTTTGGCCTTGTCTTGCTCCTTACCATGTTTTGACACATATGAAGAAGGATGTACAGGTCCTAGTCCAAATTGCATATGCAGAAATAAAAGAAGGGAATTAAATGCAGTCTGGAGATGACACAGGAATGGTAGCGTGCATTCACATAAACCTCTGTTGCCCCAAGGATGGAATGACCATTGAAGGAACAAGAGGAACCTGTGGCCACCCCTCATGACATCAGGGGAGTTTTAAAAGAATAGTTACTGCTTTACTCAGTCAAGACTTGGTATGATACATACCCATAATACATGAGTTCATCATTTATTTAATCAGCTTCCTACAGATCTGGCTTTTCTCAGTGCATCTTGCTATTATTAGCAGTTTTCTAGTGTTCAATCTGTTTCTTTTTCAAAAGGTGCCTTGTTACTTTGGGTAATTTGAGATGTGGTGAGTCAGAGCATGAATATTTGCAATTTTGACATTGTTGCCAAGGTCACCTATGACAAGGTTATAATGTTTTACCCTTTTGCCTGGAATGTTCAGATGGACCACTCTCACTTTCATTAGCTATTATTAAAATTAATTGACTGTTTATGGATGAAAATAAAATTTTATGTGACACTTTCTTTTGATACATATACTGCATAATATTTAATTTGAACCTTGAAAAATTTTATAGATTATTTTCTTGAAAATATTTTGCTAGTGGAAGTTGTTATAAGAACTTGACTTCTAGCTGGCTGGTGGTGGTAGCACACCCTTTTAATCCCAGCACTCAGGAGGCAGAGGCAGGTGGATCTTTGTGAGCTTGAGGTCAGTCAGAACTGTTAAAAAGAAAACTCTGTTTCGAAAAACAATAACAACAACAACAAAAAAAACTTGACTTCTAGAGATGGATGTAAATATAGTTTATTGACCTAAGAAGCTCTAGGTCCTGGGTTTGATGCCCAGTACCATCCAAAATATTATTGTCCTGCTGAACTCATTTTTTTTTGTCTAATCAAAAGATTCTTGATAGAAACTGAAGACTTCTGCCTTAATTTATGAACTTTGTAAGTAATATTTTATGAGCATCCATGTACTAGGTACTGGTGACAGTGTCAACTATAACATAAATAATGGAAAAAACAGATTGAAAATATATATTTAACTATTCCCTTACAGACTGTGGAGGGGAAGGAAAGCTCAGATTAGACTGGAGTCACAGGAAGACTTCAGAAGCAGCAGTCACGTTGTATGTATCCATAGTCAAGAGGAAGCAGGGAGTAAGGAATGCATGCTCAACTCAGTTCCCTTTCTCCATTCGTACAGCCCAGGTTCCCATCTAGGGAATGGTGCCACCCACAGTGGGCTGTGTATTAGTTTGCTCTCTATTGCTGTGCTAAACATCATGAGCTGAAGCAACTTGCAGAGGAAAGTGGGGTTTTTGACTTACATTTTCCCCATACAGTCCATCATTGGGGGAAATCAGGGAAGGAACCTGGAAGCAGGAACTAAAGCAGAGACCATGGAGGAGTGCTGCTTACTGGCTTGCTACTTACAACTTGCTTTACTTTCATTTATTTATTTACTTACTTATTTGTTTATGTGCATTGGTGTTTGGCCTGCATTCATGTCTGTGTGAGGGAGTAGGATTATTGGAACCTGAGTTACAGACAGTAGTGAGCTGCCATGTAGGTGCTGGGAATTGAACTTGGGTCCTCTGGAAGAACAGCCAATGCTCTTAACTGCTGAGTCATCTCTCTAACCTAAGATTTGAGACAGTGTTTCTCTATGTAGTCCTGACTGTCCTGGAACTGGATAGTAGACCAAGCTAGCCTTAAACTCAAAGAGATCACCTGCCTCTGCCTCCCTGATGCTAGGACTAAAGAAAGATGTGTGCCACCTCAAAGATTTTTTTGTTTTTGATTTTGTTTTTTTGTTTGTTTTTGTTTTTTTCCATGACAGAGTTTCTCAGTGTAGCCCTGGCTATTTTGGAACTTGCTCTATAGACTAGGCTGGCCTTGAACTCAGAGACCCACCTGTCTCTGCTTTACTTGCTTTCTTGTATAACTCAGGATCACCTGATCAGGAGTTGTACCGCCCACATTGGGCTGAACCTTCTCACATCAATCATCAATCAAGAAAATGCCTCACAGACTTGCCTACAGGCAATCTGATAGAGATGTCTTCTTCATTAAGGACTCTTCTTCCCAGATGACTCTAATTTGTGACAAAAACTAACCTGCACAGTTGATTTTCCCACCTCAGTCAGGTCCCCATGGGTATACCGGAGCAGGATTGACAGTTGGTACTTAGAACAGCACAAACCCATAATCCCAGCACTTTGGAGGTGGAGCTAGGGAGATCACACATTTAAAGCTGGGGGCACACAGCAAAACAAAAAGAAAAGGTGTGTGGTTCATGGTAATATAGTTGCCTACTATGTGTGAGGCCTTAGATTCCATCCCTTGCAATGTAATCAGTTGGTTAATTTTGTTTGATGTGTGGGGGATGGCTAGTCTGGGCAAGAAATGTTTCTGGTCTGAATTGAGAGTAGTAATTGAGATGACTGAAGGGAGAAGGGTTGAAGCAGGTGCCAGAAGACTTGGTGTGGGTTGCAAGAAGATGAGTAAGGAGGCAGATGCTGCCAGGTACTGGGGCTAGTGGTGTTTGCATGATGGAAAATGTGGCATAGAACAGGTGTTGGGAAGGAGAAAAAAGCAAGAGTGTTGGCTTTGAGTAGCCGCTAAGGATCCAGATGGAGACCTAAGGAGAGAGATAGTAAGGAAACTCAAATAGTGCAGGCATAGAGTTCGCTGAGGAACCAAGTCCACTGAATCATGCTGCTTATTCCTGCTGTGTGCCAGCTTTTTCTGTTGTGGCTGGTCAGGGCCCAGGCCGTGCCTGCCGTGCCTGCCACAGTTGCACACATACTTCCTCCACCTCTCAAGATAGACCCTAGTCTGAGCAGCACAGTTGGCCCTCCCTGAACTTAAAGTGGAAGAGTACGGCATGCCACTCTTCCACAATTTCAAACAGGGAACAGCTCTAGCCATTGCCTGGCAGTTTTCCTGAAGACCCACTGGTACACTGGCTCTTAGGTATAGTGGGAACGGCCTTGAATTACCCCAAACCACTTGGCTCTGGGCCTGCCCTGGGGGAATTGTAGATAGAAAGCACTGTAGCAGAGTTTTTAATGGCTAGGCAGGCACAGGTGTCCTCGGAATGAAGTTGCTGCTGCCTACACTTGCCTGGAGATCTCTGCTGTCTCAGTGTGCCAGAACAGGAAGTGTAAGCTCAGCACAACACGGGTTCGGGTTTGTCCAAAGGGGCCTTGTCGGGGTGTGTCTGCCTCTCCCTAGCCTCTGGCTAGGCTCTAAAACTTTTCACTCCCTGCCTCCTTCAGGGAGCTCACTAGTGGTCTTGGACTCTTGGGGTCTACCACATTGCAGGCAGCTGACAGGCAGAACCAGTGGGGTTGCAGTGACTGAGATAATGCATTTGGGAAAGAGGGTCTAGGAGAGTTATGTGCTGTCCTCTAGAAGAAGCTGCTGATCAGAGAGTGACCACTCTCTGGCTTGGTTGATGGATGATTTGAAAACTCTGGTGTTTATTGATATATAGCCACTTAAAGGGAATGTGAGGGCCCTAAGGGAGTGAAACCTGAAGTCTCTGGTACAGGAGCAGAAATCAGTAGTTACCAGGAGGCCTGACCCTGGCTGTACTCGCTGAAAGTTTCAGCATACAGATGACCCTACCACCTACCACTCAGGCTCCCATAGTGATTGCACTAGCTTTTGTTATCCCAGGAAAAAAAAACAGACACAGCCTTGTTTTTTAGTATTGTCTCCATGTCACAGCTCAAAGTGGTGGAAGGTCAGCATGCTGAAACATAAATGACAGATACTTGGCACATTTGTGTGTGTGTGTGTGTGTGTGTGTGTCTTTTCCCCCTATATGTCTCCTGGGATTTTCTAAAAAGGAATGTTTTATACCCCAGCAGGAAATGGTTTAAAAAACACAAAGAAGGCAGGAGTACACAGCTGTACTCCCTTCATTTAGGAGGCTGAAGTAGAAGATCACAAGACCAGTCTGGGCTATGCAGTGAGAAGGTGTTTCCAGAGAGAGGGAAGAAGTGAGGAAAGGAGAAATTGAGGGGACGGTCTGTTCCCAGCTGTGTAGCAGGCAGCGTTTCTCATGGACCATGATGAGCTCAACCTCATCCTTGTTTTTTTTATGAGTCTAGATGTTGAGGACCGAGATCTGTTCCTAAAATTTCTTGGAATTTTCTGCCCCACCTCCTGTGATGCTGGAGATGGAACCCAGGGCCTCACACACGCTAGGGTAGTGACTTGTCACTGAGCCACACTCCAGCTCCTGTTTCCTCTGACTGGCAACAGCAGGGATCACAGAACCTCTCTCTCAGTCTGAGCAGAGAGGTTGCAGTGACTGAAGTCATATAACCAGGAAAGAGAGGGTCTGGGAAAGTTATGTGCTGTCCTCTAGAAGTTGATCAGGAAGTGAGTTTCCTAGTCGTATTGTGGACGATTTGAAAGCACTGGTGTGTATGAGCACCTAAAGGGCATTTGTGGGTACCATGGGAAGTAAATCTGTAGCCTCAGGTGCAGGAACAGAGATGGGGAGGCTGCAAGTTACTGAGATGGAGACAGATGTGTACCTCACAGGGCCAGCATATTCATAGAATACCAGGACTTCAGCAGCCTTGGCAGAGGCTATGCCAACTTTGACCTGGGGATTGGGCTTCGGGAGGGGGCTTACCATTACTTTACCTGTCTTTTGTTCTAATTACAAATGTCAAAGAACAGAGATGCAAGTTTGAGTATCTTTTTAGAAGGCACAGAAGAAGTCAGTGCCAAAATGAAAAAAAAAACAACATCCTCAGCTTTTAAGTGTGTGTGTGTGTGTGTGTGTGTGTGTGTGTGTGTTTGCATTACTGAGGTTGGAACTCTGGTTCACCCTCCACTATTGAGCTATACCCCAGCCCTTTGACAAAATATGTGTTAAGGATATAAATAATGAGCAAAGTGACAAAACACAAGACCTAAAAGGGTTCTGAGTGTAGGAACTTCCATCGCCATGGAGCTGGGTTTCTCCATGCAGAGGACAAGTTCTCTTTCACTTTCCCACAAGTCCATGTGATCAGCTGTCCAGCTTTCCGGTGGGTTCCTGTTTTCTTCCTATAGGCATGACCAAAGCATGGACAACCACATAGAAACGGGATTAGACAAAAAGGAGAGAACACCAGAAAGCCTGTCTGTCAGCTTTTTGGCTTGTTGATTTGGCTGGACCCCATCTGAAATAAGAGGGTTTTTTTGTTTTGATTTGTTTTGGTCGGGTTTCTTTGTTTTTGTTGTTTCTTTTTTTTTTTTTTTTTTTTTTTTTG